>NC_135857.1:12439331-12474331 GCF_031162955.1 Sander vitreus | reverse complement strand
ATACATTGACATGGCGACACCAAGTCCTCCCGGAGTTGTGCCTTTTGTCATTAGTTTTGCTTTCAATAACTTCGTAAACAGTGGCAGTAAGCTAACAGCTGCATGCAAGGTGTGTGGCACCAAGATAAATGATGCCGGATCAACAACATCGAACTTCATCAGGCATCTCAAAACGCACCCAAATAGGTCAGTCACTTCACACGCTAATGTGAAAGAGACGTTACATTTAGCATATATCATCACAGGTAACACGCTAACCATCGCAAAGTGTTGTGCTAATGCTGTTAACAGGCACATTGTATCTTTATAGTTAGTAGTTGCTGAGGCTCAGACATCCATGGCGCACAGGAGGCGGGACGCACGGATCCATCTCCCCAGGAACAAACGCTGTGTCGGGTGGGCAAACTCATGTGATGCATAATTGATCCCGTGGATGATTTGTAGACTATTGAGTGAGCAAGGTGTACCCGGTCCACTAAACACTGGGCCGTTTTGACTGTCTTAATTCTGCACATATTTCTGTTGCTGTAGTCCTATTTACTATTTCATTATTTCATCCATGCGTGACGCAGCGGATCCGTGCGCACTGTCACCTGCCGTGGAGACTCTGGCCTCACTAACCTCTCCTCCTCTGAGTCGGGTCTCCCTCGCGCTGGACTCAGTTTCACTGAGCGTGCTAACACTTAGAAAATAAATGGCATTACATCAGTGAGTTCAAACTGCTTATTGTGCGTAATTTGGACTGACACCGAGATGCATGTTGTTCTGTAACTGGAGTGGCGCTGCCACTAATTTCTTGATTTCCACTTCGACATTAGACATTTTTTGAGTGAAAGAGACGTTACATTTAGCATATATCCCCACAGGTAACAAGCTAACCATCGCAAAGTGTTGTGCTAATGCTGGGAACAGGCACATTGTATCTTTATAGTTGTATCCATATGATGTGACAGACTTAGGTTAATATTTCACCAGGTCCGAGGGCTAGAGGGATGTGTTAAGTAGATCCCATAAAGTTATCCTACAACTGATTTTAATACTGTACTGTATGGATGGTAGCTACAGGACATGCTTTGAATTCATAAGATTTAACAATACAGTGTTAGGGACAGATCAGAAGGCCAGAGACTTGAGACTTGACTTGGACTCGTGGCTAAAGACTTGAGACTTGATTTGAACTTGCCCCTCAAAGACTTGAGACTTGACTTGTACTTTCAAAAAATGACTTGTGAACATCTCTGCTACAATACAATCTAAAATGATAACAGTGCCACACACAAACCTCAGGCAACAACAACTCCACAAGTCAACTCAAGCGACTGAGTGAGCAGAGAGACAGTCCGAGACAGAACAAAAACATTGCAAGCTCGCAGACCACTCGAGAACTCGAGAGACGACCCGCGAGCTTCCGTGCGAGTCAGTCAGTCGCGCGAATCAGCCGGCTGTGTTTTCATGAGTGGATCAGTAGCAGACGAGCGAGTCAAGTCTCTCCTCGAGTCAGGGTAAAGTAAATCCACAACAAAAGCCATTCTTTCACTTCTGAAATAACATACAATGTTCTGCACGTAGCCTAGCTAGGCCTACTGTAGGTTTGGTGTATAAATGTAGTATATTAAAATGCAATTAGGTCTAGCAGACAGTCCGAAACATTGCAAGCTCGCCTCGGCTCGCCTATAGATCAATACTGACTCAAGTTACTCAAGTGACTCGCACAACCCGGATCAGTTTAGTAAGTGACTCAGAATAACCCGAATCCTTAAAAGGAATCGAGTTTGCCAGGCCTACTGTCAAATAGATCATTGAGCTGCTTTTGTGGCCTGCCAATCACCTCCCCTGCTATTTTAACAATTTTGGCAAGCTTTTTTTTTTCTGGGAGTAAACACACATGTTACCGTGCACTTGTTTGCCTTATGATAGCAATGATATGATACTGTTTTGCTACAGTCAGGGAGCAAACACCCCAGTTTATTAAGCTACGCACCAAAATTTTATCCTCACTTTACTGGCCACAGAAATGTCTCTATCCAGGTTATGTTATTTATTTCACAAAGTGCTGTCTCATTCCTCAAGTGTTTGGAGCTTTAAACTGCATTCATGCAATGTTGAATGGAAAAAAAACAGGAAAGCCTCCCATTATTCCAAATTGGGAGGGTGAGTAAGATAGGTAAGTATCTTGCATTATCCTGCATTATAGATGGTCACCCCCACTGTTGGCCACTTAAATAGCCTCAAAGTTAGTAAAATAATTAGCTACTTTTTATGGTGTTGCATATTTGGAGTGGTTAGTTTGCTCATTGAAACTGGGCCTGTATGCATCCATCCATTATCTACACCTGTTTATCATTTGCAGGCTGGCTGGGGCAAAAACCAAGATAAGAAAAACGTTGGACCCTGGACAGGGTACCAGTCTATCACAGGGTTAACATATAATGACTCACACACACACCCACAAGAAATTTTGGAAATAGAGAGATCTCACATGTTGGCTGGGGTTAGATTTGAAGCCAGGCATCTTTGTTGGGAGAAGAGCTGAAACGATCAATGAATCCATCGGCAGAATTGACATTTTTGGGCTCTTGGAACTTGTGATGGGCACTTAAATGATAAATGAATTTATTTAAAAACTAATTAATCAATCAAAAGATGTATCAATCAGTCAATGGGAGGCAGCTATTCTAACCAGTAAGCAACGGTCTCAGCCACAAGCGTTATGTTGCTATTAAACTAGCAATGACATATTAAGAAAGAGTCCAAAAACATCTTGGGCAGCCATTACTGATTTTATTTCTTAAAAAGATTGGCAACAGTGTGGAGCGTGCAGCCTCTTAATCAAAATTCAACCAAATTTAAATGATAAAATGGCCCGTAATTCATGTGATGTGTTACAGGTCATAAATAACACACCTGTTTATTATCTACCACATCACTGAGCAGGGGAAATACTAATGACCATTTGTAAGCATGAATCAAACAGTTAAATATTAGTTTAACATGGACCACTTGAACTAGACATTTCAGCCATGTCTAATAGTGAATATCAAACGAGGAACAGTGCAGCTGGCAGTGGCAGAGTGCTGTCTTTTAGCCATGACGGCTAATGATTTTGCCCCATCATTAGCTTCCTGTGCTAACGATTTTGTACTCACACCCACCCAAAACATGCTAACACAGTGCCAGGCTAAGTAGTGCTTTTGGGGGCTGTAATTGGTGTTTTGGCTAATTGAGCACTACGGCTAAAAGCTTTCTGCGGACTTGGCGTCATTTGTGACGTAAAGGAGCTTCACTTTCTGAGCCGTGTTTTTCTGTGAAATCAGCAGCTGTTTTATTTTAGTCGTAGTGTCTACGTGCTGTGTTGTGTCGCCTCCGTCTATCACTGCCTGTGTTTCTGCTGTCCGCGTATCTATCTTTGTCTTTGTCTCAAAGGCTTATCCCTCTGCCCAGTTAAATGAGGTTTTAAGGTCATTAACTGATCCAGGCTATTATACTAATGCACCGGGGGGTGTTCCAGATTTGATAAATGATTGGAAAGAGATAATGAGACTTATATAGACATCTGGTATTAGCAGTGGCAAATGGGAAGACGAAGAAAGAGAAAGAAAACAGGATGTTTTTCCCCGTTGTCTTAAAAAACAAGAAAAACATGTTTTTCATCAGATTTACTTCCTTACATGTGGCATAATGAACCAGTGGTTTCCATGTGTGTATTACTTAATACATGTGCTGTATTAAAGTGTGTGTGTGTGTGTGTGTGTGTGTGTGTGTGTGTGTGTGTGTGTGTGTGTGTGTGTGTGTGTGTGTGAGTGAGTAAGTGAGTTATTGGCCAGTCTGGCAGCATTCTCAGTCCTCAGACAGGCCGTTCTTTGTGCTGTATCTGATGTCATAATTTGTCTGATGTGTGCTTGCCAACAGGAACCCTTGGTCAAGAAAGCACAGGCTCGTGTGTGTGTGTGTGTGTGTGTGTGTGTGTGTGTGTGTCTACGCGCGCTCGTTTGTGCTTGTGCTTGTGTATTCTCATCACGGCCTTGATCCAGACGGCGTTTTCTTGATTGATGGTTGTCTTTGGGAGCAGGAGGGAGAGGCGGTGCCATTGGGAGAGAATTATTATTGCACAGAGTTTGGGACGGTGACTATCCAGACTTGAGCTCTACAGTTGTCATACTGGTCACGGTATTCAGTAGTCCGAGGAGAGCTCAGACGCAGCGTGTGCAGAGAGAGAGAGTGAGAATGCAGAAAAGATCAGAGGCTTTTGGATTTTGCGTTGTTAAATTGGAATGAGTCATTTTGGATGGGTAGATTAAAATATAATTTAGAATGAATGGGTGATTCCTGGAGTGAACATTGGAGAGAGGCTGGTGGCAAGCAATGCACCATTTAACCCTTGGAGGATGTAGATATCTGCTAGTAAAGACACTGCTGAAATCAGTCAGACAAACTGCTTTGATTAATATTAATCTGCCTCTTTCTGTTTTCGTACCTGTCTTTGACTGTCTAACTTCATCTTCTTGTGGTCTTGTTTTTGTAGTTAATCCGTGAGTGGAATTCTGCCACAGGTTTTATTCCCTGGGATTCAACAGCAGACACATCCTTCACCCTACTGTTGGCTGTTTGGTAGATATGGGTATAGGCGTCATATACTTATTATTAACAGGACTTCCTAAACATTCACTGTCCTTTAATTGTAACCCCTCATTTCAACGACTTGGCTCAAACAGATGAAAATAAGCCTTGTGAGAAAAGTTAAGGTTAAGGAGCATGATAAAACGGGTAGAGGAGCAGCTTTAAAAAACATGGCCTGCCCGGAAGGTGGAAATTCAAGGGTTAAGAAAGTAAGTCCAATTTCAATTCAATTCAATTTTATTTATAGTATCAAATCATAACAAGAGTTATCTCAAGACACTTATAGAAAGATAGAGTAGGTCTAGACCACACTCTATCATTTACAAAGACCCAACAATTCCAGTAATTCCCCCAAGAGCAAGCAGTGGCGAGGAAAAACTCCCTTTTAGGAAGAAACCTCGGCAGACCCAGGCTCTCGGTAGGCGGTGTCTGACGGTGCCGGTTGGGGGTGTGATGAACAGTGGCAATAATAGTCACAATAAAGATAATGGAACAGTGACTAGAAATAGCAGTTGTAGTAGTTCATGGCATAGCAGGGCACTGCAGGGCGTTACAGGGCGTAGCAGGGCACAGCAGAACATAGCAGGGTGTAGGAGGACGTAGAAGGGCGTAGCAGGACGTAGTCCAGTGCCTGTTGTCCTGACTTACGGTTGTTTTTGTGGATGGCCTCGTTGATGTAACCTTGTCATAAAGGATTATGTGGTGCTGATTAAAACCATGTTGTTTTCCGAGGTCAGACGTGTGATACCTGAAACTGCAGTGAAAATGCCGCAGTGGTAATTGAAGTAACTCAAGGTTAGGACATGTATACATGTGTGTGTGTTTGTGTCTATGCATACTTGCATGTATGTAGACACCTGGGAATTCATTTAGCTTTTTGTTCTCATTGTACTGATTAATAAGCATCAATGACATTCTGCCACTTGAAAAAAAAAGTTTGTTAAATTACCCTAAAAATAAATATTAGTGAATGTGTGTGTGTTTGTTTGTGTGTGTGTGTGTGTGTGTGTGTGTGTGTGTGTGTGTGTGTGTGTGTGTGTGTGTGTGTGTGTGTGTGTGTGTGTGTGTGTGTGTGTGTGCATGTGCCCAGGAGCTTAAACATGGCTGAAAGGTATCTGGTGTAATGAGGCCAAGGTGATTTATAAGTGCAGAAAGCTCCATTCCCCAGCGTGTACATGCAAACATACACTTAAGAGTGGGAGTGTGACAGCTGGTTCACTTCATGTTAATGGCTTGCCAATTAAGAGCCACATCCAAAGCCTGAAAAAAAAGCAAATTGGTTCAAGTTTCAGAACCTATATTTGGTGATGAGACTACCATATCACATTGCATATGGAGTCTGTTTAGCAAAACCTTGCCCGGATGTTTTAAAAGATGTTTTGCAGCTTTGAATGAGGAAAGAATACCATTTGTTTGCTGCAAAGACTTGCTGGGAGAACATACCAGCCCAGACAGGCACCTGAAAGGTAGGATTGGAGGGAAACAGGCAGAGAAAATAGACAAGGAGGAAGACGGCGCAATCGACAGAGTGCCTGAGAGACAGACGCAGCAGGTAGTCTGTTAGCATATTAGCGTCTGAGTGGAGGAGCACCAGACAGGTGAAGGCGGAACAGAGTCATGAGTGCAGTCTGATAGTATACGCTCTTAGCCAGAGGGAGCACTGCTTTGGATCAGACAGGCTCACCATTAACCTAAACTGACACACCATTTAGACAGCGGGGAACACAAGAGAAAAAAAAGGTGCAGGGAAGAAGCCAGGACATTAGCATCGCAGGTAGTGATCGGTGGGGACGAAAGATCACCACGACAACAACACAACAATAGATAATAATAATAATAATAATAATAATAATAATAATACAAGTTAATAATATTTCCTATTTGCCGAGTACATACAGTATTTACACTCATACGAGAAATGCATCCTCTACATTTAACCCATCCTGACTAGTTAGGAGCAGTGGGCAAGGAACTCTACACTACTTCTTTCAAAAACATATTCATGATGATACACATCAGACAGTTATAACATCAGATTGCACGGTATTATAAGTGATTCCACCCCATTGTGTTATTCTACAACTGCAACTAATTAAGGCAGATAAGCCCGAGAAAGCCACCGACCTTGCCCTTTAGGAAATGAGAGGGCCAAGACCATCAAAACAAAAACATTCCCTGACTAAGCTTTTTCTTCATCTATTATAATGTTGTTTCCTTTTTTTCAAGTCTAATTGAATTTCCCTCCAGCTTTGCTAAGAGCAGACAATTACTGTATTCAGTCTGCTGATTCAAATGCTAAGCATTCATTCATTCATTCATCAACCACAGAGTATTCTTCAGTTTAAAGCATATCAGGGTTTTGTAAGAGAAGGCCAAATATTTTTCAAACGATGGCGATGACAGGTCCTTTAATTTTACAATTTGTCTACAAAGGGCTATTTGTTCAAGTTTGCGTTCTTTATTCATCATATGAACAACAATCACAGAGAAGCAGTAGCTGGCTATGAATATCTTAAGTTCCAGGCTCCCTCCAACAATGCTAAATAAATATCTATGAAAAAAGAAAAAGAACATCACACAATTAAAAACAAAATGATAATATAATCATAAAATAGTGCAAGTTAAAATAATGGATAAAGTATAACATCAATAGAATATAAAGTAATATAAATGAATAAACTGAATGTAAACAGGAATGTTGTAAATGTGTTTGCATAATAAGTACAGGAAGTACAAGCATGTAAAAGGTAGTGACAAATGTTCAAAGTACATTTTATTTTAAACATGTCATTGCTTTAAAATTGAAAATAAGTTTTGCGACTGATCATTATTCCCAACATAGCTTGACATATTTAAAAGTTAAAAATGACCGCCGTACTCACTTCTTTTGCCTCTATTTTGCTCTCCCCCCACTCCTTTGAAAAATATCTGACTGGTAAATACCCCACTATGTTTAACAGCTAGTCACTGACGATGTTTGTCTGCTGTTTGGTGCTGAGCTATTCTTTATTCAGGACACAAAAAAACGGTCCATAGCACCATACAAAACATAGCAAAAGACAGACAAATACAAGACAAAACACAACAGTCAGAGTTCCACAATACACAAAAAGAGTGTTCAGATATTAGCATATAGACTAAAACGCCAATGGTTCCACAATCTCGAAGTGAACCTAACCCCACTCATTGCAGGGTTCACTAGTGTTGCAATTATGCTGTTGAACGACTCAGTCTACACATACATCTGTACATGAGATTCCTGAGTACAGCAGGACAGGTGGATACATCAACACTTACAAACATTTGTCTTGCACTGCTCCATCGTGGCATTTTAAGCAGCAGCCTCAAGAAAAGTTGCAGGTTATAAAATAAAAACAATGAGCTAAAAGATACTAAAAAGCATAAAGGAGCTGCAGAGGTGATATCTCTCTCTGGGTTGGTCACTATGAGAGATACCTCTTTAAATGACACATACTGTAGCCATTTGATCTATTATATTTACATAGAAAATATTGCGTAAAGCTGCATTGAAGTTCACCATTGCCTGAATAAATTGCCTTCAAAGAGTGCCTGGGGAATTTTATGTAAGCTCTGCATTGTCACAGTTAATCGCACACATACACACATAGACACACACAGACACAGGCTGGAGTTGACATGCTAAAATCGAGTCACCCAGGGGGAATGTGCCTTGAAAATCAAAAGACATTAACCAATTAGCGCTGATCAATAGTCACAGCCACACAGGGATGGGCCAGAATAGGAGCGTTGTTATAATGTGTGCCTCTAGGCCAATTGGCAGGCTGGGAGTACTATTACTCTCAGCTCTCAGCCAATGAAAATGCTGGAAGAACTCTTGACATTCTGCAGCTCTCCAACGCAAAGTATGTTCCCTGCTGTAGCTAGGCAGAACAGGCCGCACAACGAAATAAAAGGGAGAGATGGAGAGCTAGAGCGAGACAGGCAAAGGAAAGAAGGAATGTGGGTGGAATAGAAGAAGAGTGCAGGGAGAGTGTATGTGTAAGGTTGTGAAAGCATGTGTCATAGGCGGCAATGGGCAGCAGGTAATCTCACTGAGATAAGCAGTGGCATGACAGCCAACCTTTAATTCCCAATGGGAGGTGGTACTGTGGGGTTGTCGCAGGGTTGTTCTCCCCATTCCATGGAAATTGATTTATATAAAAGAGAAATAGGAAGAGACGGATGGAGGGTGCATTTTGATGGGGGAAGATTGAGGCGAGAGTACAGAGAGTGAAGTCGACAAAGGCAGAGTGAGGGTAGCACTTCTGCTTTGCACATTCTGCACACATAGATGAGCACGTATGCATACACAGATCACAGCAGCACCCCTGCACCTCAACTGTTCTGTATTCATGATGAGGAGAACAAATATCAGCATGGGACTTGGCATGTATATAGGGGATCGAGGCAGGAGGGAATGAAAGGGGGGAGTAAAAGAAAAGAGGAGGAGATCTCTAAAATATTACACCTATCCGGGGAAGTGTTCAGTGGAGCAGGCATTATGAGAGTGTAAATTACATTCCCTCCTTCTTCCCTTGGGCTGCCGGCTGCTGGTTGAATATAATCACCCACAGCGCCAAGCACCCAGACACACACTGCACTGCCTGCCTATAGACACTAGCAGAATATCAGATACATTGCCATGATGTGTTTGTGTTTATGTTTATTGTCACAGAAGGGTCCAATCATCTATCGATCCAAAATCAGTTCTCCAGCCTGTTCTTTTCTGAAACGATGTAAAGTATTGACACAAGTCATTTGTCTCAATTGGGAGGGGATCAATAGTATTTCACTGAGCCATGTAAAATACCCAGCATCATGTTGGACAGCTTCAAGGGTGGTAGGACAGAGGAGAGCGCAAGTCTTTGCTAGTAGAAATCCCCCCAAAAATTCCTCTTTAGAGTTAAAGCAACAGTGCACTTTGTCTTTCCTTTTTCACTTTCCTTTTAATTCCGTGTCTTTGTTTTTACTTAACAACTGTCATACAATGAGATGTGTTCTTGACCAGCCTCTTTTCATTGTAACATAATTTTTCTCAAGAAAAGAAAAAAAATAACTTTTGAATGAAACAGTTCACCTCGCAGGTAAAGCTGAAAACAATTGATCAATTATTTGACCAACGGGAAAATGAATCCCGACTATTTTGATAATTAATCAGTTTTCAAGCAAAAATGCCAAACATTCTTTAGTTCCAGACTCCAGACTAATTGTGAGGATTTTCTGCATGTCTTTATCTTATGTCATATTAAAATGAATATCTTTGGGTTTTGGACGGGTGGTTGGACAAAGCAAGCGCTGTAAAGGTGTCACATTGAGCATTAAGAAATTGGGATTGTACAATATGTGATATTTAGGAAATGTTATGACATTTTATAGACCAAATAATTAACAGACTAATAGCACCTATAGCACTTATAACATTCTCTCTCTCTCTCTCTCTCTCTCTCTCTCTCTCTCGCTCTCTTATCTTTCGCTCTGTGTATTACAATCTGTTAGCAGAAGCACATAGACAGCTAATCCTCTTCATCTCTGCTCTTGAAGCTAATTTGTTTCTCGTGGGACCTAGATAAATTGTTGAAGGTAATAGGTGCACAGCTTAGGTCACAAACGGAGAAAAGAGAGCAGAACTGATCGGTCTTCTTTACGAAAAAAGACAGTGGCAAGCCCAGATGTCAGGGATGTAAGGTCAGCGCCTGCTAAATCGGAGGGCAGCAACTTGAGTCAAGGCTCATTACTTCTTTACATTAGGCAACAGTTAAAGGAAACACTATTCTAAATCTCCTCTTTCCATGTCTCTATCCTCCTTATCCCTTCCTCTTTTATCCCTCTCCTCTGTCTCCTCCTACTTCCTCCTCCTGTCTCGCCCCATCAGGGCCGCTGTTCCAGGGAGAACTGTAAGTACCTGCACCCCCCTCCCCACCTAAAGACCCAGCTGGAGATCAATGGAAGGAACAACCTCATCCAGCAGAAAAACATGGCCATGCTGGCCCAGCAGATGCATCTCGCCAACGCCGTGATGCCCGGCACACAGCTACAGCCAGTGGTGAGAAGACACATACAGTTAGCATACACAGCTCGCATGGATATAAACACATACAAATTACACTCATTTCCTACACTCAGGGTGTAAAAGCTCTTCATTCTCTTAAAATTGGGGCTGCACAATATATAGTTTTTTTATCGTTATCGCAATATCAACTGGCGCAATACAAATACAAATACAAATACACATCGCGAAAGGCGGCGACATATCGCGATTTCTTTTGTGTTAATTGAAAGAAAATATCAGTAGAAAATTACAGTTTAAAAAGAAACTCATTCTTTTTCAGTGGAGCCTTTTATATTCAATTCAATGTTAAATTTGTTCAATAAAATAATGTTGGAAATGATTTCCTTTCGTTTGTTTTAAATTCAACAAGCAATTTGCTGTATTTTAGCAGAATACTGAAAGCTGCAGAAATGCAGAACTGAGTACACTTTAATATATGTTTATTTATCGCAAGAAATATTGTTATCGCGATATTTAACTACCTTATCGCATATCGCATATTTTCCTCATATCGTGCAGCCCTACTTAAAATTGATCTGGAGATATTGTCAGAGCAAGAACTTTCATGAAATGTTTCCCCTTAGACTGAATAGCACAACGATGATTTACGGCTGACACGCCCTTTTGAGATTTTTGAATGTTTATGAGATGTAGTGGCTCTCAGTGCCTCAGTGTTTGTGATGCTCAGAAAAAAATTTGTTCACTAAAATAGAACAAATAGTTTGTGATTCTAGGAGCAAAGGACATACTATGTTCAACTAAAAGTTTCAGTTTTTAACAAAAAAACAACAACAGGCATTAATTCATAGTCAAATGGTTGCTGAACTCTTGAACAGATCGCTGGAAATGTGTTATGCAGTTTAATCAGTGGTTTTACAGTTCCAGTAACTAACTTTATGTTTCATTGAATTGAATATGTCAAAGATAAAGAGGTTGCCTTTATTTCAAACTGGTCAGAATGACCAAATCTACCTTCTAGCTGTGTTCAAAGAGCCAGGTTAGCTGGATAAGAACATACAGCATTTAAACAGTGTTTAATTGGAGCTTAAACGTTTAGAGCTACCAAGAGGACCTTGAGTTAAATGTCAAATTATCGTTTAAATTCATCTACGGCTGTGATGTAAAATATTTTTTTATAATTGAGTAACCTGGCAATTGCTTTCTTGTTTTGTCTATGAAATGTCAAAACAAGTCAAAAATGGCCATCTTAGAGCCTAAGGTGACATCTTCAACATTTCATTTCTTTACGACCAACAGTCCAAAAGTCAAATATATTTAACATACGATGATGTCATCTGAGAAAAGCAGCAAAATAGTAATTTTCTGTTGATTGTTTAATTGATAAATTGACTAATTGTTTCAGGACTAAATTCATTAATTTCACGATAGCTGGATTAATCAAGCAATGTTTGAACAACAGGGCCCAGGCATTGGACACTGAATCGTTTCCCATTGTGGTGGGAGTATTTTTATACAGTGATCAATAAAGTATTTTATTATTATGATGCAACACACCCACAAATACATGCAGAAAATGACATCAGAAATGACAGAAGTGATTGTGCTGCATGCTCCAAGCATCTTCAAGGTGATGGCCGGAGCTCCAGTCAGCCAGTTCAAATGAATCCTTCCCTACCAGATCCATGAGACCTTACAGAGTCAATGAGACCTGTCAGTCAGGCTTGAAGTAATTCCTCCGTCCCCTCATCTGTCCCTTTATGTTTAAGTGAGAGCAGCGAAGTGAGTTTGCCTCAGACTATTCAAAAGAGCTTTACATGTTGCATGCTTGGACACACACACGCACGCACACACACACACACACACACACACACACACACACACACACACACACACACACGCACATTTAGCCGATGGCTTATCACCCTTATCTGGGGAAGAGGGGCTGAGTCGAGAGGCCCATTGAGAGGAACAGAGGAAACTATGAAAGGGTTTAAAGAAGCAATAGATCTCCCTGGGACTGCAATGCCTTCCCTTTCTGTTTATGTCATGGGGAGAAAGAAAGTAAGAAGAGGAGAAGATAGGGGGAAGAAGATAGGCTGACAGGGAAGGACGCAGCAGAAGAAGAAAGGGAGGACACAGAGAGGCAAGAAGAGATAAATGAACAGAGTAAAGACAGGTAGGTAAAATGAAGGAGATAGAACGACAGCAGTGAGGAGAGATGGCTTTAGACCTGCACTAAAAAGAAACGTCAAGAAAACAGAGCCATGGTGTGTGCAAAGGGAACAAGGGGTAACACCAGGTACTAGCTTTTCCAGGAATCAGACTTTTCTTCTTCCATCCCTCCCTTGTGTCGCTAGCTTGGTTTCCTGCCCCCATCCCCAGTATCTCTACCAAATCATATCTGCTGCTCTCCCACTTTTTTGTCTCTAGCCTATAGCTGTCTACCCTCCATGTGCGTAGGAGAGGGCTTTCATTTCACGCATGGAACCGTGCAGAGGGTGAAGTCATTAGGGTCCATTACAGCTGTCTGTAAGTGATGGCGCTCATGATGCTTTTTATTACAGAGTCAATGTCAGCGGACAGCCCACATTACAGTTATATCTATCTACAGTACTGACTCACCGACTCACTCACTCACTCACTCACTCACTCATGCTTGGTGTACTTGTTTGGTGCAGACAGTGGATGGAAATAAGTAAAATAAAACCATATTTCTACAAGGGAAAATGAGTGTCAAAATAGGATTATTGTACAACTTTAAAGACTGGGCTATTTATTAGCTCGTTGGTCAAACATTTTCCAAGCTAAATGTTTTCAATATTTTCACAGTTGAAAAAAAAAAAAACATCTTACCACAACCATTACTTGACATAGTACAGAATTTAAACACAGCTCTAGATGATCACATTGCTTTCTATCTTTATATTTAACTCTGGGAGTGCACGTTAATTTGTCCAATCTCACTCAGATACTATGAGCATTCAGTTGTCACATAAAATTGTGATGTAGAAAAGTCATCTTTTCTTAACATGTGAGCTCTAAATTGATGGATTGATGTACATATAATTGCAATGCTCATTTTGTCAACATGTTTTTCTAATTTGGATTCAGGGTATGTAGAAAGGGAAAACTTTGTAACTTAAAGATGGTCTGACAAACACCACATCACTGCAGCAACCCTAATTGCTGACAGGAGGAGGCAGTGAGATGTTTTTCTGTGCCTACTGTGTAAATATGCTCAATTTAACATAACTGTTTTCAATCTGTTGCGATTGTGATTTACAGCAAGAATCTGCAATGTCTTATCATTATTGGAAGCAATTCAAAGCTAAGTGAAGAGACATTCCAGAAAAGGCCATTAGCAAGATCACAAACTTTTTGCAGGATGACATCACTTCATTGTTGCAGCCACTGACATCATTCCAACCTTGAGCTGCATGCAAATATCCCAAAACAGACATCTGAGCACCTTGAGAGAGACACATCTACTTTTCCAGAGTACCTTGCGATGGGACATAATCCTTCAGACATTCCAGAGGGGAGCACTGAATGAATCAAAAAGCCCACACCATTATTCCTACATTTTCTGAGTCATCCCAGAGCAGCACGGAGGTTTTTGGGAGGAATGTAGCTGTCCAGGCTTTGCTGCTGCTGCTCTATTACTCACAGTGTCATGTTGGCAGGGGCTCAAGAGACAATCCTCAGACTGGGGCTGAGGTCAGGAACGTGCTGGAAAAACTTTCACTGCGCTATGTCAGCTAGCACACTGCTTAGCCTCCCTCTTGCGGAATGTGTCTTTTAAACTCCAGTAAAACACATACAGGCAGTGTATGTTAGTACAGTATAGTCCCCCCCCTCCCATGCACACACAGCTTGACGTCCATGAGCCCGTATATATGTGTGTGATCGCTGGTGTGTAAAGCGTGTGTTTCCATCTGATTCATGTAGGGAGGAGCTGACACCACATACAGAGTCAAGGCCTCCATTATGTGTTATCTCAAATGAAAAACAAGCAGCCATTAAAGAAGACAGTGTTTTTCCTCAGATGTAGACCCATTCATTGTCTATTGTTGACATCTTTTTTTGCCTCCACATCCCGAACCACAGTTTCTCTCCTCTGCTTGGCTGCTGATAATTGCATACATCTCTTATTTCACATATCTTCAATGGTAATGTGAGTAGGATTGAAGGATGGCATTATACTTATTGGTAGATGTAATTAGATATTCAACTTTTGTGTATTTGTATGCCGACTGCTATAATGGTTATGAAACTGTAATATGTATATCTGTATCTGTGTCTCTGTGTCCCAACCGGCAGCGGCAGATGGCCGCCCACCTAGAGCCGCCCACCTAGAGCCTGGGTCTGTCCGAGGTTTTTCCTCGCCACTGTTGCAGCAAATGCTTGCTTGTGGGAAATTGTTAGGTCTTTGTAAATCATAGAGTGTGGTCTAGACCTACTCTATCTGTAAGGTGTCCTGAGATAACTCTCGTTGTGATTTGACACTACAAATAAAATTGAATTGAATTGTATATGAAGACTTTTTGACAAATCTGAATGAGATAGATTTGCTCAACTCTGACCGACTCTCTCGTTTTGCATGTGCCCACAGCCCATGTTTTCAGTCACACCCAGCCTTGCAACCAATGTCAATGCTGCTGCGGCAGCGGCTGCTGCGTTTAACCCCTACCTTGGCCCTGTGTCGCCCGGCCTGATGCCTGCTGACATGTTGCCCAGTGGCCCCGTACTGGTCACCAGCAATCCCAATGTCCCTGTACCAGCTGCTGCTGCTGCTGCTGCTGCACAGAAACTCATGAGGACAGACAGACTGGAGGTGAGCAACACACACATTCTCACACACAGACGCAGGATAAATGTGACTGCACAAACACGCACATACCAAAGACCACACAAATGAGAGGATTTGCATAATTATGATTTTTCTTTCATATCAGTCACAGATTAGAAGATAGATTAACAAAACTATAGTAAACACTGCACCCGGTGAGGGTCATTTTCCCAGCTATGCAAACAGATTGGGCTTTGAAATATGGGCCGTGCCTATTTGAGTATTAAAAGCATGGGTTGCAAAGTCTTGCTTCAACAGTTTCTGTTAATTATGTATCTGGTACACAGTTTCTGTTACAGTTACTACATCCCATTACCATAATGCAGTCATTACCCCAACTTAAGCAAAGAGAACGAGACATTAATGAGACTCTCTCTCTGCAAACACTACCGTCGATGCTGCATCCCGTCAACAGGCAGCAGACAGCACAAGCTCAAGTTACACTCTATCAGTGTGTCATTTTCACAAAAATCTTTAATTATTCTATGAACGTAATCAGTCATTTGAAACCTGATGAGTGTCGCTCCTGTAGCTGTGTTCAGATAGCCATGAATTGGCCAGTGAGTCAATCTCATCCATTATGCAGCCCCACCCGGGAAACTCTCACAGCGGAATAATGGGGAAATCGTTGGAGGCTGGCAGGAGGCGTGTGAGAATGTTTACAAGGTTACATGTAAAATGAAATGTTGGGTAGCTGGGTAATTAATGGGGGTGAGGCTGAGTAAAGTCTCTGGGCCCGATGTGCGAGTGGATGACATGCAGAGCGAGGGGATGGGTCAATGACGGGAAAAAGAGATGGAGGGGGAGATAGGAAATCAATTTGTAGACCTGTTGCGGTCATCGAGAGAGCAGTCGGGGCCAGCAGAGACAGAGATAACAGAAAGAAAGTATGGAGTTAAGTTATAGGGGCTGAGGAAAATTGGAGGCAAGAAGTAGTTGTTGAAGAGGAACACGCAGGTCTCGATTCAGACTGGGATTGAAATTATTTTCCGGCTACAGATTGATAGCATTCTGCACCAAAGTGCAGTAAATAGACAAACAGATATGGAATAATGTATCAGCCAAATGCAATAATTGGCGGCAGAGGGCAAATATCATTTCACCTTCAAGATATTTAGACCCAGTGGTTGACACTGCCTGTAGTGCTCAGCCGTGTGTGCTGGTGAAGCTTTTTGATTGGGAGCATTCATATCTAGCCTAATTAGTCAGGAACTAGGTTTGCTAAAAATATCTTAGAAAAAAGGGCGGGACATATTTTAGTTTGTGTGTCGTTCAAAATCAACATAGCTGGAATTCTGTGGACCAAAACACATACCAGTAAGAAGATATGTGCATGCTATTTCCTTGACTCTGAGAGAAATTCCTATTTTAGAAGTCAATCCTCCAGACTGTTTTTCCTGGGAAATATTTTCCGGCAGTCTCTCTGACTCTGTCTTTTATGGAGCTATACTGCAGCCTTTTAGCGTACATAGAATCATATGTTGCTTACTTAAAACCATGGTGATGTAAATGGCCTAGAGGGACCGTTACCATGGGGACAGAAATATGATTAACAGACCTTTTATTTGTTTGTCCAACTAAGCACTTCCACTGGGTTGGATCGCTCTAATGCATGATTAAACACTGTTTAAAAAAACACACTGGTCCGCACCTGGTGCAGAGAACATCAAATTGCTTCCACTTAGTCTTCCCTTTCGTCTCTTATTTTCCATGCCAGCCTCACTCACTCGATCCCTAAGACTCTCACTCTGTCTCCTTGATCCCCATCTGTCTGTCCTTTACTCTTTATTCATCAACCACACATTGTCCGCTCTCTCCGTTGTTTCCTCCCTCCCTCCCTCTCTCACCAGTCTCTCCAACATCTGCCTGACAACAAGGACAAGGCAGTCTCTCTCTTTCTTTCTTTTTAAATAAGACCAGAAGCAGCAGTGGTGATGGTGGCAGTGGTGGGGAATTAATGTGTGTGAGTGTGCATGTGTAGGTGTACATTCATATGCGAGTGTGTGAGTGCGTGAGAGAGGTACATAAGAGAAAGAAGAGACAGAGAGAGAGGCCGAATCCTGCCCCATCTCTCACACAGATCGGTGATTGTGGATGATAAGCTGTCATGACAGGAGACAGAGCAGGGTTAGTTTGTAGATTACACCGTTGGTGGCTTTTTGTCTGGCAGCCGTTCCACCACAAATCAAATCTTTTATGCATGCAGACAGTGAGACTGGTAAACAGACATTTGGTAAATGGCTTGTTCTATTACAATAACTGATAGATCGATACAACGTACCATGAAATTACATTTCATTTGGAATAGGATAGGATTCTGAGTGCAATTCAGACTCAGCGGTGGCTGCCAGTACTCAAACAGAGATCTTAAGTTATTTCAGTTATTTAAGTGTCAACATTTAATTCTGGGAGAAAATGCTGCCTCATAATTTATATGTGCACACCTTTGTGTGTGTGTGTGTGTGTGTGTGTGTGTTATTATGCGTGGGTTGGTGATTACGTCAGCTGCAGCCTCCCATGAGGGCAACTAGCCCCAATATTTCCCATGAGTCTCATTGAGCCTCTACATCCAGGCTGAGGCAATCACTTTCCCAACTGTTCACGCAGATGCTGCCCTCTTCTGTCTCTATGAGGAAGAACAACAACACAGCTCATTTCAATAATGGATAATTGTTGTGTGATTGATGAGTGTGTAAACGCTGGTTACGGTCTGTTCTGCTTATCAATCAACAGTAATGGCCGAGCCTGTCATTAAGATTGGTTAGCTCTGTCTGGTAAAGTGATTGTCAAGCTCTGAAATGACCGAACAGATTGATTACTTCATCAAATGGGAAGTAAAGTGAGCTGTAACTTCACAATGTGGGTCTGCTGTTTGTGTGTGTTTTAGACTTGTGATCTTATTGGTATGTAAGCAAAGTAAAAGTAGTAAAACAGTGTGTTTGTTCGTGTTTTTTGTGTGCACCAGGTGTGTCGGGAATACCAGCGAGGTAACTGCACACGTGGGGAGAACGACTGTCGCTTTGCCCACCCTTCAGACAGCACTATGATTGACACCAACGACAACACAGTCACTGTGTGTATGGACTACATTAAGGGCCGCTGCTCGAGGGAGAAGTGCAAGTACTTTCACCCACCGGCTCACCTGCAGGCCAAGATCAAAGCCACCCAACACCAAGTCAACCAGGCTGCAGCTGCTGCAGCCATGGTAGGTATCTTTCCACAGATTGGAACACCAATAAGGACTTCAGAAGATTTGCTGTACAGCATCCTCAGTACCGTGTAGCCAGAGAAATTTCTATCAGTTAAAACAAATAACATGTAAGAGTACATATAGTTCCAAAAATTAGACTTGATTTCTCACGTGATGACCTAAAATATATCATTAAGCTCTTCTAATGTTGATGTGGGCTCATTCAATATAATATTATTAATAATAATAACATATACAGTATACTACAAACACTCTTATTTGGGCCTTGATTTCCCAGTTTCTAATGGATGTAGTTGTTTGGGTCAACACCTTCTACTCTGTGCTTTTACTCCCAGCACACATCCATCGTTCGTGCTCTCTTCAGCTCTGACTCAAAATGCACTAAGAAGACACAGAGAGGATATGTGTGCTTTATTAGCAGCAGGCTGTAGCGACCATGCTCGTATGTGACTGAGCGTACTGTTCCCCTCCTCCTCCTTGTTCTGCTGCTTTGTTAGTCGTATATCTTTTTGCCGTTGTTCGCAGTCAACAGGTATGTTACATTTTTGCTGAAAAGACAACTGTGAAGACTGCTGTTCGTTTTGAACCTTGCTCCTGCAATGCAGTGATAACTTTCTAAATAGAGACACAATGAGGGTTTGCTCAGTCAAATTCTGTAGATGACATTGTGCAGCAGGTATTCCAGAAAGGAGGCTAAGGTTGATTTCAGTTAACCTTTCACGTTGAAGCCAAATTAGGCATAGTACGATCACACCTGCCTCCACATAATATCTGACCTTTTTAGCCTCGCTTCTCTTTAAAATGCTAAACGTCGTGAGCAGATGTATTCCTTTGATCATTCAGCTTGTATGCCATTTGAAACGACAGTGGTGAAAATGTAAATTTTACAATGTGGCCACAGACTTGGACTAAATTATCTTAGTTTGTTTTTCAACTTACATTCTAATTTTATGAGGAAACGTTGTTATGATGTGTAGGGAATAGTGGACCCAAATGCAGAGATAAGGCAGGCAGGCAGGAGAAGGTTTGAGCTCGAGGATTTATTAAACACAAAAACAGCGAGCAAACCAAAGGCGATCCAAAAATGAAGCAGGCAGAAACAACACAGGGAGTCCAAAGGGAGCAGGCAAAAAACTAATGTCCAAAATGATAAAAAAAAAACACAAGGAAAAGGGTGTTAACAAAAACAGAGACTGGAACAAACTTATAGGAACAAAAGACCGCAGGGAAGATTCTAAAAGCAGGCACATGAGTGAAACACACTGACAAGAACAAACTGATAAGGCAAAAACACAAAACGATCTGACACAGCACACAGAGGCTAAGTACAAGAGGTAACGAGCAAACAAGGAACAGGTGATACAACAGGTGAAACACATCAGGGCGGGGCAGAACAATCAGACAGGCGGGAAAACACAGGAAGTAAAACTAGACAAGACAGAAAACCAGACTACCAAAATAAAACAGAAAACAACAGAACCTACACAGTCGTCCCAGAAACATACACAATCCACAGGAAACAAAACCCACAGTACAGAAACACAAATAATCCATAGGGAAATACAAACAACAACCCCATATATAAATATAAACAACCCCAACAGAAATATACACAACCACAATGTACAAAAGTGGACAAACAATGTTGTATTAGTGTTTTTAAAAACACAAACTAAAGTCCTGTGAGCCAAATCAAAGCGAACATTATCAGGCATACCATACTGTTTTATTATCTGCCTCTTTTAAACACTTTTCAAACATAGTTACAATGTGTTTAAGCAAAGGATCTGAGAGACAGCAATAACATAATACAGTGAAAAGTGAGATAGAATAAATAGACTAAAATAGTATAATATAACATCCTACAAGTTATACAGTCATACAGTGTTAAAAGCTGTGTGTTTAGTTGAAAATAAAGTACAGATGCAGCGGTGTGTGTTGTGGTTAATGTCCACAGTTTATGTGCTATGACAGTAAATACGTATTCACCCTTGGTAGCAAAACCTAGACTTTGGCTAAGTAGGTCAAAATAGATCTCATACGTGATTTATAGATGTTTATAAATGTATTCTTAATAAAGCAATACATAAGGAAAGAAACAAATGTTGTCTGGTGTATTTAAAAGCACACACTTAAAGGTCCTATGACATGCTGCTTTTTGGATGCTTTTGTATAGGTCTTAGTGGTCCCCTAATACTGTATCTGAAGACTCTTATATAGGCCTTAGTGGTCCCCTAATACTGTATCTGAAGTCTCTTTTATATAGACCTTAGCGGTCCGCTAATACTGTATCTGAAGTCTCTTTTATATAGGCCTTAGTGGTCCCCTAATACTGTATCTGAAGTCTCTTTTATATAGGCCTTAGTGGTCCCCTAATACTGTATCTGAAGTCTCTTTTATATAGACCTTAGTGGTCCCCTAATACTGTATCTGAAGTCTCTTTTATATAGACCTTAGTGGTCCCCTAATACTGTATCTGAAGTCTCTTTTATATAGACCTTAGTGGTCCCCTAATACTGTATCTGAAGTCTCTTTTATATAGACCTTAGTGGTCCCCTAATACTGTATCTGAAGTCTCTTTTTATATAGGCCTTAGTGGTCCCCTAATACTGTATCTGAAGTCTCTTTTATATAGGCCTTAGTGGTCCCCTAATACTGTATCTGAAGTCTCTTTTATATAGGCCTTAGTGGTCCCCTAATACTGTATCTGAAGTCTCTTTTATATAGGCCTTAGTGGTCCCCTAAAACTGTATCTGAAGTCTCTTTTATATAGGCCTTAGTGGTCCCCTAATACTGTATCTGAAGTCTCTTTCCTGAAATTCAGCCTTGGTGCAGAGTTACAGCCACTAGAGCCAGTCCCACAATGAGCTTTACTTAGGATGTGCCATTTCTGTGTCTGTAGCTTTAAATGCTATTGAGGAGGAGAGAGGGGGGGGGGGCAAGGTGGAGGGTAGGGGTGTGGCCTTGACCAACTGCCATGCTTCGCTTGTTTTCAAGCCATGATGTCTCTCTCTTCCTCATGGGTGGGCCAAATTCTCTGGGCGAGCAAAGCAGAGAAAGTGGAGGTAACCTTCCTCCTTATGACGTCATAAGGAGCAGATTCCAGATCGGCCCATCTGAGCTTTCATTTTCTCAAAGGCAGAGCAGGATACCCAGAGCTTGGTTTACACAGATCACCATTTCTAGCCACTGGGGGACCATAGGCAGGCTGGGGGAACTCATATTAATGTTAAAAAAAAGTGAAATGTTCATGCCATGGGACTTTTAAGACTATGCACTGACCTTATTAAGTGACATGAGCAATCCATCTTAAAAAAGTTTCTAAGACAATGTCATTATAAAATGTTGTGTTTTTGCCACAGTTATATTCATATAAAGATTTTAGATTTAGGGAAAATAGAGCACTGCTGGGGGGGGGGGGCAAGGTGGAGGGTGTGGGTGTGGCCTTGACCAATTGCCATGCTTCGCTTGTTTTCAAGCCATGATGTCTCTCTCTCTCTCATGGGTGGGCCAAATTCTCTGGGCGGGCAAAGCAGAGAAAGGGGAGGTAACCTTCCTCCTTATGACATCATAAGGAGCAGATTCCAGATCGGCCCATCTGAGCTTTCATTTTCTCAAAGGCAGAGCAGGATACCCAGAGTTCGGTTTACACCTATCGCCATTTCTAGCCACTGGGGGACCATAGGCAGGCTGGGGGAACACACATTAATGTTAAAAAACCTCATAAAGTGAAATGTTCATGCCATGGGACCTTTAAGTGCTTTGGAAATTCTTAACGTCTATGTAAGCAGGTCATCTTTATCTGGGTAATGTTAAATTATATCTACTGTAATGTGAAAATGTAACAAAAGTTATTCATAATTCTAATCTATGGCCAATTTAGAATGACATTAAGGTGTGCCGGGGCAGAACTTTGGTGAAAACAGTGTTTCATTATATATTTAGATGATGTTAATGGCAGTTTCAGCTACTGTTTAAGAGCTGGGTTAAAAATTGGTCTGGGATCAGGTGTCAGGGGTCAGGGGTCAGGATCAAGTTAACCTGCCATTAATGCGGTTTAGTTCCAGGGCAACCGTTGCCATAGCCCAGTTACCAAGTAAACACAATATCTGGAGCAGGGCCTTTTTTGTGAGCCAAGATTATATTACATCATATTCATAGTGTATGTCTATACAATAAACTAGGATTTGTATTCAATTTGAATTTAACACATCTGGTTAATTGATTAATCCTCCTTTCTGGATAAGAACACCATTACTCTCCACGTTATAGTTCATGAAACCGAATATTCTTCTGACAATAAACTCCGTCAAGGCCCAAAACTCTTTTCAGTAACACCACAGCCATTAATGTGCATGCCCTAGTCTTCTTGTTGTTGTTGTATATTGCATTCCAATGATTTGTTTTTATTTGTTTGTTTGTTTTTTTTGTTTTTGTTTTTTTCTTACCAACCCACACTGCACTGCTGCCCCCATGATGCACCTTCGCTTGCTGGTTTATGTTAATGCGCTTGAACCCCATTGGCCCATTGCCATCATGTGCTCGCTGCCTGCTAATTAAGACTCAGTCGGCTGTCAAATCACTGAAGCGACCCCTCGACGCAACTTTTGACCTGGTACTATGACCTTTAACCTTTTAGCTTGGCATGTAGCTGTGGTGTAGTAGATATACCTATGTAGTTCTAAAACAAAGTAGATATGTAATGAGGAAACACTGAGGGGTGATGAACTGATTGTATCCATTAGTTTTGTTGCTTACATTTATATAATTATCCCATTTGAATCTTGACTCAAAACATCAGGGACCAAAAAAGAAAAAGGCCTTAAAAAGGAAATCCCCTACATTTTCACTGTCAGTGGTCAGTTCATCACCTTAAGTGCATCTGAAAAGCAAATAAATGGTGGCATGAAATTTTTTTCAGTTACTAAAAAAGTATGGTAGTCTTTGCATGATTCTGTCACTTCCCATATTGCATGTGTAATTGTTGAAGAGGTGTCTTAACACGGCTTATAGTGTACTACTATCATGGAGCTGGCAGTGCAGCTTTCCCTAACTATATCCTTCTTGTTGATGGTCCAACAATCAATACAATAACCAGTATCATAACCAGTATCATAGTTCTCGTTACAGAAAGATCTAGTTTTGCCTTAGCCTGCAAAATAATTATTTGTATGTACTGTTTTTTTTTGTTTGTTTTTTAAATCATTTCATAAGGTTCGTGACATTGTGCTGAGGACATATTTTTGTTGCCATTAGCAAGATAGATGTCACAGTTTGTCAGCTAGCACCACTGTCCTGACTTGCTCTGACAGAGGTAGTGCAGTCCACTGCTTTGCTTGCCAGTGTTTGTAATAACTGTTTGGAAGTGGCAACTTTATCTTCTAATGAAATTCTTTCTTCTCTTTGTCCTGAATGTCACTGCTACCATCCTTTGGTTTCCCTCACTCCCATCCCTTTATTTTGGTGTTGTCCCCTCTTCAGGGGCTCCCTCCCGTCTTGCCTCCTTTACCAAAGAGACCTGCACTTGAAAAAGCCAACGGTGCCCCCACTATGTTCAATGCTGGTGTATTCCAGTACCAACAGGCCCTGGCCAACATGCAGTTTCAGCAGCAGGCTGCCTTCATACCATCAGGTAAGGCCTGAGCCTTCTTTCACCTGTGTTTGTGGCAATGATCCCATTGCTATTGGCTGTCAAAACCACACAGTGTTTTAACAACTGATGTGAATGGCTGAATGATTGTGTGATTTCATTGTTGGTCACAAGGTGGAAACGTTTGCATGAACTTAATTGCACATATCGTATGAACAGCATGTGGTGTAGGTTTAGTGTCAGAAGTCACAGTTGTTTGGTTTTTAAAGATATTGACTGCTCTTTTCTGCATGTATATGTGTTTAGTATATCAACTTAGCAATTCACATTGGGTTAAAATTGGTCTTTGTATCTGCTACAATAATGGTAGTCTATAGTAGGCTATGTTAAAGGAGAATTACGGTCGATTTCAACACGTAGCTCTGTTGTTTGTAAATTTAGAGTGCTGTCAGTAGCGAGAAAAAACGAAAACAATCGGTGTTGCCTACACCGTGTTATCCTCCTGCTACAGTTTGCACCCAGGAGACCGAAACAGGGCAAGTTTTAAACACGCTTTTAGCCTCTTAACATGTTCAAAATGTCATTACAAGTGCCTACCCATGGGAAGTGATTCCTTCCAAGTGACACCAAAAAGAGATACAACAAAAAATGTTTATTAATTTACTGATTAAATAAGGTAGTGTCTCCAAACTTACCTCAATTATAAGTTGTATCCTGCTGATTGTACTACAGCACTTACTTTTAAAAAAATAAGCATATGCCTATTTTTTAAAATAGTTTTGTATCTCTTTTCGGTGTTGTAGTTTGTAGACGGTCCCGAAGCACTCGTCTTACTGCCGACTCAACACCGGAACTAAACAGAGCTGAATTAGCAAGACTTTCATGCATTTCTTTCACATCTACGACAGTCAGATTCACTGCGTTCCCTCGGGAGGAATCACTTCCCATGGGTAGGCACTTGTAATGATATTTTGAACATGTTAAGAGGCTAAAAGCACGTTTAAAACTTGCCCTGTTTCGGTCTCCTGGGTGCAAACTGTAGCAGGAGGATAACACGGTGTAGGCAACACCAATTGTTTTCGTTTTTCTCGCTACTGACAGCTACCACTGTGAAAACAGCTGTTTGACTGCCGGAAGGAAAATAGGACCTCTGGTGGTAGTTTTTAATTTCCCCTTCCAGTTAATGGCGCAGTGAGAGTTGAGAGCCAGAGCTTAAATATTTCATGCATATGTTTCCTATGCTGTGGTATGTGTGTTTGCAGCAGCTGTGTTGTGCGCAAAGGAATGATTATTCTGTGTACTTAATAATAAACAATATTGGTACATAATCAGATGTATAACCATTATATTGAAGCCAGCAGGTTAACATATTCCGAGCACAATGTCGTCATATTCACGTTAAATCCAATGTGTCTGACTTTACAACACTTGTAATGGGTTTCTGTTGATTTCTTCTCCTCCCAATTCACTCCACTCCCTGTTGCAATGCATGATGGGCAGGCTCGATATTGTGCATGACACCTGCAACAAGTGTTGGTAGGTGCCAGCTTTCCTTACTGATTCATTGTAGTCACTCACGTGTCATTCAACTCACCACATTATGTGAGCACATTCGCCAGTTTGTGAATTTAGACTTTGACATGAACCCCAAATGGCATATGTAACCTCTTTTCAACGCAGCCGACAGTGTGGCTGTGAATTGTACATTTTGATTAGGAATTTAATTGCCATTTAAATTGGAAGTTATGTGTTTTTTTTTTACTCTGCGATACATCTTTGTGGTATGGAACGAACCCCTTTTTGCTCTGCCACAGTTCTGTCTGTCACCTAATGCTTGTTGCAGTTAAATCCCCTTGCTTCATTAGACTTCCATTCCAAGCTCTCTAACCTTTAGATCACCTCATTATACTGTCTGGTTATACATACCATATACATATAAGGGGTTATTGTTGGTAGTAGAACAAGTGGTACATGTAGTAGTTGTTATTAGTTTATTTTTTTTGCATTCTAGTAATAATTTATTGTAATTTTCCTTTTTAGGGAGGTAAAACAACAGCCAATTAGCTACCCTGTTCAGTATGAATGCGAAAAGAAAGACTGTAAAAAAGGACAAATCATTTCTCTGATGTTTATTTTTCTCCCTCCACAACACATCTGTTTCTATCTCTTTACTCACATTTTGTTGAGTAATTGTTAGAAAGAATAGTAAAAACTAGAAACTACATGTGGTTTAAAGCTATTTAAATCTATAATTTTTCACATCAGCATTCCATAGACAGATGTACACATGACGTATTAACATTAAAAAAAAGCTTTAAATCTGCTCTGGTTCAACTGCCTGTGTGATCTCTCCCTCCAAGTACCCATGATGCACGGTGCTAATGTGTCTGCAGCCACCACATCTGCCACAAGTGTTCCCTTTGCAACCGCAACAGCCAATCAGGTTTGCTCCTCTCCTGCCCCCCCCCTCTCTCTCTCTCTCTCTCTCTCTCTTTTCAGTATCTGTTAGATTTTTTAATCATATGATTCCCATGTGCCTCTTAATGAAAAATGCATGAATGGTGCACACAGCTCTCTGCTAGCTTTTCAGAGCATCTGATACTGTGATTGTTTAGATAGTTACAAAGCGTATCTTTATACAATGAACCGAGTGCTGTTTGTCCTCATTTCAACTGATGTCTCCGTCCCCCTCCTTCTTTGTCTCCCTGTTTATTTCTTGCCCTCTATTTCTGTCTTCCCCCTTCTCAATCAGATTCCAATGATATCTGCAGACCATCTGACTAGTCACAAGTATGTGACCCAGATGTAGGAGTCTCAATCAGAACAGTATGTACTGCACCTCTTTCTCACCCAACAGCTCACACTCTTGCAAATCTGAAATCTGTTACTTTTCTGCTACTTATTATTATTATTATTATTATTATTATTATTATTATTATTATTATTATTATATAATCAATCTCTACCACCCACTTTATTCAAGTAATGTAGAATTTAAAGGAAGCGTTTGCCTTTTTGGGAAAGACGCTTATTTGCCCCCTCTCATATGCTACAGCAGCTAGCTTAGCTTAGCACAAAGACTGGAAACAGGAGGAAGCAGCTAGCCTGGCTGTCCAAAGTTAACAAAGTTCACCTACCAGCACCTCTAAAGCTCACCAATTATCACATTATATCTTGTTTGTTTAATCCGTACAAAAACTTATGTGTAAAAATAAAAGATAATTTGTGGTTTTACAGGGAGTTATGCATTGGACACAGATATTGTGAAAGACACAAAGACAAGGCATGAATAAAAAAATAAATAAATAAAAAGGTTTGACGTAAAACATGATTCAGGGTTTTGTAGAATCGTCTTATATTGACATTATATTGTGAAATCAGGGTCCGATATTAAGACAATTAGAAACGTCTAAACTAAGCTTGTCCTCTCCCTTCACATCTGTTGTTTTCTTTGCTGTGTCTTCTTTCCAGATGGAACTGGAGCGTGCAGATTAGCGGTCACCCTTCATGCCTGTAACATCACGAGCAAAACGGAGAACCAAATCTAAATCGGTTTGGGATAAATCTGCATGTTAACATAGGAGGCACAGTTTGTCAGGATTGTTTTCATGTGTACTTCATGCACACTATAACACAACAACAGAAAAAGAACATCATTTGCATTAAAAGACTGCCTTTTCTCTCTGTGGAGGCCATTTACCTTTATACACCGGACACACTTTGAATGTTAACATGAGGTAAACGAGTGGAGCAGTCGTCAAAAAAAAAAAACGAATCGACTGTATTGGTACGTCCATTGACCAAGAATCATGACTTGTGCTGTTTGTTTGTTTATTGGTTGGTGGTCTTTGACCCTAATGTGTTCATTTGTTTACACAAAGGTGCACCTTGTATTTCATTTTGAGGTAAATGAATGATCTGACTGAATCACATATGCATGCACAAAGATTTTGTTTATGCTTTTATTTTGTTGAACCAGTGATAAGGGAAATCTCATGAGTGCACTCAGAGGCAAAATAGCAACTGAATGTCTGTGAGGTGTCTTTCAAACCTTTGTAGCCTACCTTTCTATCTCTTAAGCACATGTCTTTAACCGTGCAGGCATCTCTGTAAAGTGCCATACATCTCAATCATCATCTGGATTTTATTAAAGCAGTTCTACAAAGTGTTAAAACTCAACAATTCCCTTTAATATGTCTATTTTCTCTCTTGGACAGCATGTAGTGTCCAGTGTTGTGACCCAATATGTGATCCCTAATAGCTCCACTGCTGATTAGATTACCTTTCCAAGATTGTCTTCTTTAATCAAATCTGCTGAATGAATCACTTTTCTTTTTTTTTTCTTTTTTTATTTCTTCTTAGTTGTTTAGACAGGAAATTACTGGATTTATGCTGACACAGATCTCTCCATGGCCATTAAGTCTTTTGACTCTAAAAGTCAGATGAGTTGTATATGGGGTGTTGGCCTGTATGAGTGACCAAAGACTCTCCTCATGATGATGTTTTACTGAATAGCTTTGAAACAGCAGGGCGATCAGTTGGTATCCAAACTGCTGTGAGACAGAATCGACGGTGCAACTGACGACAGATTTTTATGATTGATTTGTTCTTCATTTGTATGGTTATGCATATTTTAAAGCAGATTGTCAAAGTAGATTCAGTGTAGTGTATATATAGTCTGACATATTTAAGAATATTTGTTAAGTGCGTCTACCTGAGAGCTGTTTTCAGATAGTCAGTCAAAGTCTTTAAGTGTCACTGTTACTAGAAATTGTGGGTAGACTAGTGGGACTACATTTCTAAAATATGTGGGCTGCAAAAGCGAGCCCAAAGTAGGATCGGGTGTATAGAGTAGATCTCTAGAACTCTTTGTCTTTTTTGTGTTCTGGGGTGTTCTTCAGGCATATTTAATTGGTGGATAGTACGGGGAAAGTGGCAAGAATAAACGATTGTATTACTCATCCAAAGCCTTAGAATGAACCATCGGGTCAGCACAAAGCAACATGCCGTTTTGAACCATCCAGTTGCCTAATCCACGCCATATTAACACACACAGAGCACTATGTAATTGTCACTTTTTTGTCAGTGTTTTCTTAACTTTCTGTTGGTTGTTTTTTAGATGAGGAGTGTTTTACTTTATTTTGTTTGGATATTTTGATATTGAGTTTGGATTTTGAGTTTTGCTCATTATATTTATAGTTCTTATAATGAATATAAGGTTTCAAAATAAAAAAGTGTGTGTTTGTGTGTTCTCATGCACAGTTTCCTGAAATTCCATGTAATGTTAATTTTAGTATGATTATGATTGTAAACTCAATATTTTCTACGTTATGCATATTGTTGAATTGTATGCATATTGTTCATTTCTCTAGTCCTTTTGTGTTCTTTGAACAAAGATGTTTTATATGAGTATCTAACAGCGATGAAATAATAGAACAGAGAGGCTAAGTTGTCACTGTGGCAACCATTGCCAATAACAATATAATATTTTAACGATTGTAAGGTTTGTATCTAGTCATATGAGAAGAAAAAAAAAAAAGACTATTATAAATTCTTAGATGTTTAGACTAAAGATGTTATTTTCTACTGTATCCATTTCAAATAGTAACTATTGTTTTAATATTTTTACTCTCCCTGGAAATTGGGCCATGTTGGAAAACAAGCTGCATATTTGATCACTTTTTGGGGGCGTCGCTGGCGGGGTCAGGTGAACGTGGTGAGTGGGGAACTGAGTCTGCACACTCATCTCTTACTTAGCCAACTGCAAACAACATGGGTGGGGTGGGGAATCTTGAGGCGATAAAGGTGATAGAGGTTGACTTTTTTGCACTTCTGTACATAGTCAAAAAAGAGAGAATCATGTATATTGAGATCTTATTTTGAATAAAAAAAAAATTGTGTCTATAATGACAAGGAATTTTGCTAGGATAACAAAAAAAAAATCTTATGAAAGGCTGAACAAAATTGCTTGCATCAAAAGGGCACTGAGTTCTCACTCTCCGACCCGTTTCAGAAAAGGCCAAGTGTTGCTCTTCTTTTTCGTCAGCAGCTTGTAGTTTGCCAGGTAACCTTCTGGAGGAGGCGTCCACTACCCTCCAACGTAAGAGCCTGACTGGGTTTGTCTGGTCCCCTAACCTGCCTGTATTGACAGGTCTGTGTGTCATGGCCACGCCCTCCCAGGCCCAACCAATCACAACACGTCCTGTCTCCTTACTTCACTCAGAGAAGAATGCATGTTAAAGGAAATACATATACCGTTTAAAAAAACACCACGACAGTAATATTGAATAAGAAAACATGTTACACAGAAAGATGTATTTACAGTATACAATATTCTATCAATGTAATGGAATAAAACATATATAAAAATACAAAAATAGAATAGTGTTTATTTAAAAAAAAAAAAATAAATAAATAAAAAAGATTCCTGAGAATATACTCACTAAGGTTTTACCACTTGGAGAGTACATGCAACACAAACACCATAGCTATAAGTATGTTCTTTATGTTTATGTAAGCTGTGCTTCTAGTAGATGGAACTGACCAAATGGGAATGTAGTTCAACATCAGGCAGAATTTAGGAATAATTTCAGATTGAAATACCGTTTTGTGGTTTGGTTATTAAATCGGTAGTTTGAAATTGTGTCCTGATCATCTTTGTCATCTCTCATCTCCTACAAGCACGCATGCTTACGTTTATGATATAATAAAAAGCGTTTCTTGTTTGTTTTCTCTGCTCGTAGTGCTAATATGATGTATTCTGTCTTCTGCTGCAGTTTGTTTCTGCTTGTTTTACTGCTCCAGGCCCCCATGAAAGGATGTGTCATGTTTGCATGCTGGCCACCTCTGGAATGCACCTGTAGAGAAAATCTCTGATTGTCACAGTCTAAAGCCATACAATATAATCTCATCAGAATGAAATGTGTGCAAAGAAACCAGAAATGAAATAGAGGTGGGAAACTGTACTTTATAGGAAGGTGTTTGCTGTGGTTGTATTAACTGCAACATCATGTCATAATTAAAGTCATGAATGTAGCTAATAAAACATGTGCTGTGATGTGCCAACGTTGATGGATTAGTGTGGTTAAGAGAATATCGTTCTTGGCACATTTCTCTTCATGGGGCCTGCATTGCTATATTTGATTATTGCTGTTATGAATAAAAAATGTAATAAAAATGTACAAATGAACTGAAGAATTAGCTTAAGGGGTATTATTTCATATAGAGATTGTAGCTAAATGTTGTTCTGTCCAGTAATAGGCCTAGCTCCACATTTCCGAAAATAGCCTACATATATTTGCTTTCGTGGCCAAGACTTTAAGGAGGAAAACAGGAGCAGTGATGTCACATAACACTGAGTCATTAAGCTTTAAAAATACATCTCATAGATTAGTTTTATTAATCTTCTGAATAAGCCAACATGTAAACGGAAAACAAGCAATGATGTGTTGCCATAATTAGGCTACATGACTAAATAAAGTTAGTATTTCTAGTATTGTTGCATATGCTTATTACAGTACTTAAACAGGCCATTTGCCATTTAAATTACAGAGTTAAAAAGAGTTATAGAAGCTGGGTGTAAAGATCAGTGTTGGGGAAGTTACTTTTAAAAAGTAGTGTTTGCTCGTTACTTGTTACTTCTTAAAAAAGTAATCCGTTACTTTACTTAGTCACCCCCTATGGAAAGTAACTTTACTTTACTCGTTACTTTTACGTTACTTTTAAAAGCAGGCTTCTCTGGCAGAGACTGAAGTTAATTATACAAAAACTATCTTTGACCATAAAGCCAATCTCTGGTTTATCAGTGAAGTGTCCACACTGCAGACTGGATTCTCTACTCACAGAGTGACGGCTGATTCATTATGAACGAGTCCAGAGCGGGTTGAATGCACATCAGCAGGTCATCGGCGTTACACGGTGTTAGTGTATACTATGCAATGTCTGTATGGACTTGTACTGGTCGTGCAGCCACGATGGTCCGTGCATTGTCGTAGACACATGCAGCCTCATTTCTGGAAATCCTTGCGTGTCCGTGCAACTGACACAACTCCACAGCGGTCCGCTGCGTGTATGTATGAGCCCATCTCCACCGCATTCATCTGTGAGGTTGTCAGCTTTGTGTCTGATTACTCTGCTACCAGCCTCTGTCACATCCCGTGTGGAGCTTGTGAGTGCACAGCTGAGAAGGCAGTCTCGCTGTCAAATCTGTTCCTGGGAAAAGTAACGTTGGGCCGAATTGAAAAAGGAACTAGGTTTTGTTACCAAATTTTCAGTAGTAGTGCTTTACACTACTTTTTACCCGAAAAAGTAGTTACGTTACACCCAACACTGGTAAAGATTCACCGATACAAATCGGTATCTGGTTGTATTATCACAGATACGGCTAGCTACATCGATACACAACCCAGTCTCACGGCAGTTTGTGAAATGGCTACGTTATTTAATCTATTGATTCGTGTTCACTGGGACGTTTTTTTCTTCCTAATCCCAACCGTCTCGTTATTGTCGCGCGTCCCCAGCCGCCGCCTCCCGGAATGTGAGGCGTCCTTTCCCCGTTGTGTTTTTCCGAAACCCAACCTCTGAATAGATGGTTCCCATTTTGTGCTGGCCACCACGAAAAAAACGAGATAAACGGTTTGTTGTACACGTATCAATAGATTCAAAATAACATGACAATTACACAAACTGCCGTGAGACCGTGTTGCAATACAAGGACCCAAGATTCGGCCAATTGGCCCGGTTCTAATATTACGAATTGGTTGACTGAAGCTTTGCTGTCAATCCAACGAAGCTGCTGCGGTATGCGCAAATGCAAATGCTGTTAAAAGAGATGAGTGTGTGTTTATGTGTGACTAACGTGTGACTGAGACAAAAGCCTCACTATTTGTGTGATGGCAGGGATCAGCCAATCAGTGCCTTTGTTTGGGTTTGCAGAAAAAAACATGCCGACAGCTAGCTAGGTTTAGCTAGTTTATGGAGTTAGCGGTGAAAGTGGCTGAGAAATACATCGTGGATATTGTAAATTGGAGGCTACTAGCTGCAGTCTGTGAGTCGTCCATTCACGTGTGTATTCATAAACATGTTCCAGATATATTTGAAACGTTTTCATTGCACTCAGTGACTCCAAATCAAAATTGTTATTCATTAAAATCCTATTAGATATCTCTCCGCATGATGCATCAATTTGTCTTACCCACTGAAGCTTCTAATTAGGAGCAAAGATTTTAATTGAGATATGTGCCTCATTTCTTTGAGAAAAGTACTGATAAAATCTGAATGTGACTTCATTTAGCAGATGTAGTTCTTTAAAGAATGTAATTAAGCCAGTGGGTTGATGAATACCTTATTGATTATTATGTTGATTAATTTACACATGAGGAGTCCAGCATTTTAGCATTTAAAACGATGTGAAATGCGTCACATTCAAGCCGTTGTCCCACCCTGGTTCACTGACGCAGGGGTTTTTAGTTAATGTGGCTGATTAGACCCTCACGTGCAGTCTGTGCATATCTACAGAGTCCTGAAAAGACATCTAATATAGCCAAAATAATTGAAAACACCTGTGCAGGTTTGCAGGTACGGTGTCCTTCTCCAACGCAAAAATAAAAACCATGCTGCTGGTTCAAAGATGTGATGCACAGTACAGCCACCAGATAGCACTATCTCTATGTCAATTATGGGGCTCTACAGTCCAGCAGTGACTGCACAATGTAGGAATGTGCAATCACCTGTAAGTCCATCATTGAAGCTGTATTTGAATAGGCTGAGATTATTGTTTCTGGTGCCGTTTGCTTCTCTGATCACACCACCATCTAATCTAATGAACTAATAGCGGCATCAAATCATCAAATGACCTTGAATTACAGAAAGTTGTTGATGACTGTGGTTCCGTTCCATTCCACTTTTTCACATTCAATCTCACTCTTCTCTCTCTATTTCCCTGTCTTCTTGCTATTAACTATTGTGTCTGTCTCTCTCTCTCTCTCTCTCTCTCTCTCTCTCTCTCTCTCTCTCTCTCTCCTTCAATCTGTTGTCAACTCCCTTTGCGTTGTCTCTTTCATCTCTTCCTCTACATCTCTTTCCCTCCCAGCTTTTGTCCTAACTTTCCTTCTCCATTCTCTTTCTTCTCCCTCCCCTCCATCTCTCTGTCCACAGGCGTTAGAGGCAGACTGTGTCGTGTGGAGACTTAATGAAGCAATGCTGATCCAATAATGGCAGCTTCTGTCGCCCGCCTCACAAAGTATGATGCACAACCTCATGTCCGCAACGCGTCATGAATCTCACTTACCACTGCCCCCTCAACATGCCCAGTTTTTCAATGGGGCTCTTTTTAAAACAACAAAGAAGGCTGAATGGTGTGTGAGTGTGTGGGTGATTCTGGGTTTGTGAGTATAAAAAGATTGCACCCCCCCAGCCAAAATGTGGGGAAAAAGAAGTTTCACTGTCAACATTGCCGTAACTGTCCATTAATACACAATAAATGTAACTTAATGAATCGCCTTGCAGGGGGGGGAATGCTGGGGAGCACGATACAAATGTAAACACTTTTTATTTGTCAATTAGAGATAGAGACAAAACAGTAATGTCTGTTCCTTAAGGGGTTAGATCTTTTTTTATTTCAAAACTGACCCCTTGATAGACTAATGCTCTGACCTCATTACGGAGGCAATAATGAGAAATGAGGCAGGGAGAGAAAGAGTGC